>NC_090646.1:150364144-150396644 GCF_040937935.1 Hyperolius riggenbachi
TAACCATCAGAAACTGGAGAATAAATTTATTTGTGTTTTATAACATGGGCCCTTGCCAGAAAAAAAATATTTAGTGACAAACTGAAACCCACACTTGAAAACAATGTCATTTTCAAAATAACGATCACATTTAGGAAAATTTCAGCAAAACCAGAAGAATGTGAAAGACACAAAATGCCCACAATTGATTGGAATAACAGGCAAAGGATACCGCTCCACTGTACCGTGGCAGACAGTGCAGGAACACAGGCAGCCAGGCCCAGGTAATCAGGATAAGAAAGGAAGGTCTGCACCAATGTCTCCAAAATCGATGAATCGGTATGTTTATTAAGGACGTATCCAGACACACAGAAAACACTTGACTAACATGTTTCGGACAATAGGTCCTTAACCTCCCTGGCGGTAACCCCGTGTGTGACACGGGGTAAGCCGCCGGAGGGTGCCGCTCAGGCCCTGCTGGGCCGATTTTCATAATTTTTTTTTTGCTGGACGCAGCTAGCACTTTGCTAGCTGCGCCAGCACTCTGATCGCCGCCGGCCCCCGCCCGATCGCCGCTATTTGCTGCGGCGCGCGGCCCCCCCCCCCCCCAGACCCCAGCGCTGCCTGGCCAATCAGTGCCAGGCAGCGCCGAGGGGTGGCCCGGGACTCCCAATGACGTCCCGACGTCAGTGACGTCGGTGACGTCATCCCGCCCCGTCGCCATGGCGACGGGGGAAGCCCTCCAGGAAATCCCGTTCTATGAACGGGATTTCCTGATCGGAGATCGCCGAAGGCGATCGAAGCGGGCGGGGGGATGCCGCTCAGCAGCGGCTATCATGTAGCGAGCCCTCGGCTCGCTACATGATTAAAAAAATTTTTTTTTAAAAAAAAACTGCTGCGCTCACTCCTGGCGGTATTTTTCATACCGCCAAGGAGGTTAATCATAGTCGTGGACTATGATTAAGGACCTAGTGTCCGAAACATGTTAGTCAAGTGTTTTCTGTGTGTCTGGATACGTCCTTAATAAACATACCGATTCATCGATTTTGGAGACATTGGTGCGGACCTTCCTTTCTTATCCGGATTGGAATAACCCTGGATGTCTACTTTTCAAAATAGTGTCATTTGTGGTAATTTTTTGCTCTTCAGACACATTTAGAACTCTTAAAACGAAGAGCGATGCTAGAAAATAAAGTGGAAAAAGCTGCCATACTAAAATCCAAATGTGCATGGCAACCCTTATACCCTGCTGCATGCCCAATTATTCATCAAATAAGGCACAAATGCCCTCATTTTAACCGTCAGAAACGGAAGAATATTTTTTTGTGTGTTTTATAACATGGGCACTAGTCAGAAAAAAAATAGTTGGCAGCAAACTGAAACCCACACTTGAAAACAATGCCATTTTCAAAATAACAATCACATTTGGGAAAATTTCAGCAAAACCGGAAGAATCTGAAAGACATGAAATGCCCACAATGGATTGCAATAGCCCTGGATGTCTACTTTTGCGGTACTTTTTTGCTCTTCAGCACATTTAGGACTCTGAAAAGTAAGAGTGATGCTAGAAAATAAAGTGGAAAAAGTCAGGAGGACCTGATGGGAAACCACAGCAATGTCATAACGCTCCTCCCAATCTCCCAGGGGGCAATGCGAGAAGTGTACTGCTGAAAAACGGAACGAATGACGTCATGACGTCATCCGTTTCCATGCGTAAAAGCGTCCTAGCAATGCGTAAAAATGTACGCATAAGATTCTCAATAGCATCCATGCATAAAAGCGTCCTAGCGATGCGTAAAAGCGTACGCATACAAAAAGTCCTCCGTGCGTAAAAACGTCCAAACCACGCGCCAAAAACGCGAAAAAACGCGAAACAAAACGCAGAAAAAACGTACGCATAAAACCAAATACAGAACAATATAGAATAGCCGCTATGCCAAATGCAAAAATACGCAAACTGGCGCATAAAACGCATATAAAGCCGAACATGCTGACGAAGTCAGCACCATAAAACATCAGATGATGACCAAAAGCGAAAAAATGCTATTGCTGTGGTAAAGTAAGGCTGAGTGTGCCATGAGAGAGATAACCACCCTTATAGATAAATCGTTGTATTAGATGTAAAAGATACAATAACAATAAAGAGACCTGCACATCTTTTTGCATTTAAATTTTTATATCCTATCTGAGTACAAGATTCATTGATATATTGTGCCTTCACATGTTCTTGTGCGGTCTGCTATGCTGCGTCGGCGGTGTGCTGACTGCCGAGTCCAGCTATGTGTGTTTCCCTTGTGGTTACACTTTGAGTATTCTGGGGGTTGCTACTTTTTGATGTGCAGGTCTCTTTATTGTTATTGTATCTTTTACATCTATTACAACGATTTATCTATAAGGGTGGTTATCTCTCATGGCACACTCAGCCTTACTTTACCACAGCACTAGCATTTTTTCGCTTTTGGTCATCATCTGATGTTTTATGGTGCTGACTTCGTCAGCATGTTCGGCTTTATATGCGTTTTATGCGCCAGTTTGCGTATTTTTGCATTCGGCATAGCGGCTATTCTATATTGTTCTGTATTTGATTTTATGCGTAAGTTTTTTCTGCGTTTTTTTCGCGTTTTTGGCGCGTGGTTTGGACGTTTTTACGCACGGAGGCCTTTTTGTACGCGTACGCTTTTACGCATCGCTAGGACGCTTTTACACATGGATGCTATTGAGAATCTTATGCGTACATTTTTACGCATTGCTAGGACGCTTTTACGCATGGAAACGGATGACGTCATGACGTCATTCGTTCCGTTTTTCAGCAGTACGCTTCTCGCATTGTCCCCTGGGAGATTGGGAGGAGCGTTATGACATTGCTGTGGTTTCCCATCAGGTCCTCCTGACTTGGTAAGTGCTGATTGGCCATTGGGGTTATGACACTTTTCAAATCATGCTGTGATAACGGCTGCTGATTTGCATATCTGTTTCCCATCAGGTCCTCTCATTATGCTTTGCCCTGTGATTGGATACTTATGCTTTTTTGTATTGTGATGTTATCTGATTGGTCCATGTGACCCTATTGAAACTGTATATAAATGCCTTTATGTTTGCTATCTCTTTTGAGTGAGCCTATGCAGCTTGAGAAAGGAGCTTGTCTCCGAAACAGCGTCTGTCGCTGTCCCTGGGCGCTATCTTTATGCAATAAAGAGCTTGAATACATCCACGTGGTGCTGCTGATCTCTTCAACCGATGTCTTAGGAGCTGCTGGACCACAGCGCCACATCAGCCTAGCACACGGATACCCTCACCACCAGGGTGCCTATCGACTGTGGTGCTACATTGATATATATATACACACACACACACACACACACACACACACACACACACACATACATACATACATACATACATACATACATACATATATATATATATATATATACATACATACACATTTGCTGAAAAACAGTTGAAAATTGCAACTCAACCTGGTGCAACATGCTACAATGATAGATGATGCAGCTGCAGTGTAACTGAGCTGCTGCTATTCAATAGGTAATAACTGGCACTCGAATATATATGAATACATATGAATATATATATATATATATATATATATATAGATAGACACACACACACACACACACACACACACACACACACACACACACACACACACACACACACACACACACACACACACATATATATATACATACATACATATACATACATACACATACATACACATATATATATATATATTCGAGTGCCAGTGATTACCTATTGAATAGCAGCAGCTCAGTTACACTGCAGCTGCATCATCTATCATTGTAGCATGTTGCACCAGGTTGAGATGCAATTTTCAACTGTTTTTCAGCAAATGTGTATATGTGTGTGTGGTTTTGATGGAGAAACTGCACGCTTCTTTAAAATGGGATGAAACTCTCATTACAAAACTTGTTGCCATTACTAGGACAATAATTTAAGATATCCCCCAGAAATTGTTTTTTTATGTGTTGATAGAAGTAAGGTGCCTATTTTTATCCGTCTGGTTGAACTTGGACGGATGTCTTTTTTTCAACCGAACTAACTAGGTTACCTTGTTGATCCTGCTGTTATTGCCTGAAGAGAGAAGTTGCTGGGCAGATTGAAGTTCTCTTCCAGGCCTCCTCAAGCTGCTTTCTGGCCTCCTCCCTGGTAGTGATGCATCACAGTGGAAACAGCTAATACTTCACTGCTAAACAGACCAAACTGACTGAGGTCTCTTTTTCACAGGGGGCTTAACTGCCCGCTTTGGGGCAGCCTCCTAGTTGCCAGCCACAAGTGCCATTTGGCTGCAATTACATGCAGCCAAGTGGCAGCATTTGGTAACACCATGTGCGATGAGTTTGACACATGATGGCATTACTCATCAGCCAAAGACTGTCTCATGTCCCGTCTCAGATCCAGCTCTATGGGGGAAGGGCACCTGTCCACCGACCATTCCAAGCACTAGCAAGTATTAGTGATCGGGAGCAGCTAACAGACAGGGGAATTAACCGCCTTCACCTGCCCATGGAAAAGGCCTGACTGACTGACAGTTTGGGCCAGTGCAAGACATGTAGTTTGGTCTGTTTAGCAGTGATGTGTCAGCTGTACCCATAGTGACCACCACTACCAGGGAGGAGGCCGGGCAAATAACTTCCACCTGCCCATCAACTTCCTCTCTCCTGGTAATAAGACCAGGATCAACCAGGTACTTCTATCCTCTGTAATAAAACCCCTGTGTCCCTGCGTGTGCCTGTCTCTGTGTAGCTGGGTCCATGCTTTTTGCTACTGCGCATGTGCGCAGCACGGACCCAGACAGCCGTTGAGATAGGATGGGGCAGTGAGCTGCCTGGCGTGTGCGCAGGCGATCGGGTGCGCATGCTGGTGCGTCAGGTGCGCACCCGCGTGATCGTCAGCATAGACTTTCATGCTCGCCGACTTTAGCGGTCAATAGCAAAGTCCCCTTACATAGTAAAAACACCAAATTTGCAGGGTATGTAGAGGAGGGCAGTGACTACAAGAGGAAACATTTTTTTTCAAACAGACCTTATACTTTTTGAGAAAATCGAAATTTGCAGGGTATGTAGAGGAGGGCAGTGACTACAAGAGGAAACATTTTTTTCAAAAAGACCTTATACTTTTTGAGAAAATCGATTTTAAAGTTTCAAAGAAAAAAGAGCCGATTCATTAAAAAAGAACCGATTCATTAAAAAGAACTGGATGATTCATGAACCATTAGTAGAGCTTAGAATGCGTCCTATGCAGGACGTATAGCTGCCGGCTCCCGCTGTCTCTCCCCACCTGCCTTCACCTGTCACCCTCACCTGGGCTGGCACCCGGTGCACCCATGGGTCTTAATTGAAGATCGCAAGATAAGAGGATACTGTATTCGTTGGATAATTTACCGAGGATATTGGCGTGAGAATTTTTTTAAAAAGGTACAGGTAAGTATCTCTGGTTAAAGGGGACTCCGAGATGCCACCATGAACCCCCCCAGGGAGTCGTCGCCCCCACCTCCTCCTGGGGCACCGAAGTTGGGGGAAGTTGGGGGATTCCGGGGGAGGGGCGGCCAAGCCTTCCCCTCCCCCCCCCCCCCCCCCGAGTCCTTGTCCAATCCATGGACAAGGGGCTCTTCCCCATCTCCGGCAAATGATCCAACGAATACATTCTCCTCTTATCTTGCGATCTTCAATTAAGACCCATGGGTGCACCGGGTGCCAGCCTAGGTGAGGGTGACAGGTGAAGGCAGGTGGGGAGAGACAGCAGGAGCCGGCAGCTATACATCCTGCATAGGACGCATTCTAAGCTCTACTAATGGTTCATGAATCATCCGCTTCTTTTTTATGAATCGGTTCTTTGTTAATGAATCAGCTCTTTTTTCTTTGAAACTATAAAATTGATTTTCTCAAAAAGTATAAGGTCTTTTTGAAAAAAAAAGTTTCTTCTTGTTCCCACTATTCTACTTAACATTCCCAGCAATTTTGGTGTTTCTAGCTTTTAAAGGGGCTTTGCTATTAACCGCTAAAGTCGGCGTGGGTTTATTTTCCCACGGTCAGAAGGAGAATTTACATTGAAACTTTAAAATCGATTTTCTCAAAAATTATAAGGTCTTTTTGAATTTTTTTTCTTTTTGTTCTCACTGTTCTACTTAACATTGCCAGCAATTTTGGTGTTTCTAGCTTTTAAAGGGGCTTTGCTATTAACCGCTAAATTCAGCGGGCGTTTATTTTACCACGGTCAGAAGGAGATCTTTAAAATCAATTTTCTCAAAAACTATAAGGTATTTTTGAAAAATGTTTCCCTCTTGTAGTCACTGAAAAAACTCAGATGTTAGACACCTCGAAACATCTTTTCCATCACTTTTGTGGCCAGCATAAATGTTTCTAGTTTTCAAAGTTCGGCCTCTCCTTTGAAGTCTATTGCGGTTCCCAAAAGTTCCTGCAAACCTAACTTTTTGCGGAAGTTCGCAAACTGAAAATCGGAGGTTTGGGTCATCTCTAGACCCTATCTATATGACTCTTAAAAACCCTCACTATATACAGGATGTGTTTCTTTTTAATATCTCCTGCTCTGCCAAGCATGTTAGTGTGTGTGTGCGCATGTGTGTTTACCAATGGCTTGTGAGGGCAGTGACGGCACTATAGTGGGTACTTGTTGCTTGAGAATCAGTTTTTAAACCCACTTAGCTTGGCACTGATAATTGAGGGGCAATGTCTCGATCTACACTTTGTATATTTGGGCACAAGTGTCTCCATGTGTTCTTTGGCCCTGCATGGTAGATGTGGGTGGTAGTGACATTGCCGCATTTCATAAGTGGGGTGACTGCTGCACTCATATGTTCTTTACCTTTACCATTGATATATTTACACAAAGGAAAGATGGAGGATCGCAACTTGCAAAACCTCTGCTTAGTAAGCCAGTCCCAACGCATTTTTCTCCTTTTATCCCCTGCTGAAAATGGAAAGACAAAGGCAACTAGGTTTAATTTTCTTGACTAAAATGTTGCAGCAGCGCTGGACAGTAAGTTTGGCAGGCACCTCATTTTCTGCATTACAGCTCCATAGATAAACCTATGATCTTTTTACTTAATTAGTACCTTTTAAAATGGACCTATAGTAAAAGTTTAGTCTTATTTGCTAAATTAGTTGATGTGAGGAAGGGTGGGTAGGGAAAGAATTGTTCTTATTAGTGCCAAGTGTCTAATACTTCTGGCTCTAATAAAGAAAGAGAAGCCTTAATTAGAGTCAGTTACGCTTATTGTGATGGTAGAAATGCTGTTAGAGTTAGTATAAAATTTAAGGTTAAAGACTTACTCCACACTTTAGTAGAAAATCTATATATCATCACTTTTCAAGCTATTATGAAACCGAGTGGCATTAAATATTATCTTTCATCTTCAGCCTGCTGTTCTTATAAGAATCTTGCTGGAAGCCATGGCAACTATATCCGGCTTAAACAATATTCGGAATTCTCCTCTCTCTGTCTTATTGGTTTATAAGCAGGAAGCAGGAAGCGATGTTTATTGCAACCGTTCACACCCCTACTGCTTTGATGGTTTTACAGCAATGACTGTGTCTGCCTTGTAGCAATGCCCCATTATGCTGCACCCATAGTGTGAACTGAGCTTAAGGCCAAATTCACAGTGCCCGTTTCCTCACATTCCCTGTAGCAGCATGAATGCAACATAACGGGAAACCAGTGCCGCACATTATCTGTGTGTTACAATGCATGCTGTTCAATGAAAAGTATGCTTCACCACAACATACAGCGCTCACGTTTTGCGGTAATGCACTGCATGCAGTGCATACATGGTGCATTACAGTGTGGCAAACGGTGTTACAAACTAGCCATTACATGTGTGCGTGTGTGTGTGTGAAGAGGGGGGGTCAATGCTAAGGAGGGATAAATTGTAAGTAAATAAGGTGAGATAATTCAACAAAAAACCTTTGTGAATTAGCCCCATGGAGAAAAAAACCCACTAAATAACACTCAAAATATTGCATACAATCATCTTTTCTCTGGTACTTTCTGTTCTTCCTCCAAATTCTTAAACCACTGGCAGTGGCGTATCTATAGCTCGGAAGCTGGGGGAGGGGGCTGGGGTCAGTGCTATACCTAATGTAAATATACAGAATGCACAGCAGAAGCCTTATTATACATACCTGCTCCCAGCAATCGCGCCCTCTCCACTTCCTGTGCCGTGCAGGCAGCCAATCACTATGCGGGGGAATGATGGCACATGGGGTTTGGCTGGCTACACGGCACTTGCTAACTAACCAGGAAGTGGAAGGGATGTGTGTAACGATTGTGGAATTCTCTCCGTGATCAGCGCACAGGGCGTTCGCTGACACTGCGGAAATCCTCCACAAGCATATAATTTGAGGGAACCCAGCAAAAGGTGAAATGCACCTGTAGAGGGAAATTCCTGTCGGCAGGTGGAGCTGTGGAGTGCAGAGGAACAGCTCCTCTGCCCTGCCACAGACGCTAGACAGGAATTGCACGAAGGGAAGAAACGCAGGGCAAGATAGCCCTGAAAAAGAGAGATCAAAGTGACAGAGGGTATGTGTGTCCACCAATCTAGTCGCCACCCTGCGACGATGAACACACAACCATGAAGAACAGGTGAGAAGGCAATCGCCAGAGATGGCGATTGCTAACAGTGACACAAGACTGAATAAGCACAGATGAGTAATGTATGTATGTCCACCAATCTAGCCGCCACTCTGCGACGGCGGACACACAATGGAGGAAACCAAGTGAGAACGCAATCGCAAGAGAAGTGATTGCGAAGAGATTGAGCAAAGGGACAGATTGTATGTGTGTGCACCAAACTAGTCGCCAACCCGCGACGATGCATACACAACAGCAGATATGAAGTAGGAACGCAATCGCGGGAGAGGCGATTGCCAGAGGTGACACAAGGCTACAGCAAGGCAGAGCATGAGAGTAGCAAAGGCACAGCAAATCATACAATGAGAAGATCAGGAAAATAACAAACGCTAACTAAACGCGAACACCGCACTCATTCGCAACAGTGCACGCGTTTATGCGTGGTCTCCACGTGTTAAGCACAACAGAGACAAGCACGCCTAACTAACCACTGACAGACAAACATGAAACAGAGGACGCGAGCGCTTGCTTAGCGGTTACCTCACCGAGCCTCCAGCAAGTGTTCATAGCAGACAAGACAGATACATGAAAACAGGAATAAGTGAGAGAGACAGATCCACAGCACTAGCGCAAGGCGAGTGCGATCCAGGCAAGACAGATTAGATGAGATAGCTGGTAGCAACCGCTGCTCCAGCTATACTCCAAGAACAAAGGTCAGAACGACTTCCTGTCGACCACCACTGGGACAGAACAATTACAACAGACAAACAAAACAGATATGCAATCCTAACTGCACTAGGGAATCTGCCTACTGCAGTCCCAGGAATTACTCTAAGCTAATCTTAAAACAATGAGCAAGGCTGACACTCCAGGAGTGTTTCACAGGACTAACCCTTATGACCAGCCCAGGTCTGTGATATCACATGGTATTTATAGTACAAACCTCCAGAGGATGTGGCTAGGAAATTTGCATGACCAACGTATGCAAATTCCCTAGCAGCAGCAAGCTGCAAAACTGACAAAAGGTCTCTCTTCCAGAGACCTGCAGAATGCAGACCTGAACAGTGGTCAAAAAGCTGCCTGCCTGCGCAGGCAGCTGAGCGGATCATTACAGTACCCCCTCCTCTAGGGTCGGATTCCAGACGAGCCTCTAAACTGATATTTGCAAAAGACTCTAACTGAAGACTCATGAAGGTCGAGACAGCCCGACAAGGCCCAATTCCAGAGTCAGCCCACCCGAAACCGACCTCATCGGAAGGAGAAGCCACCGAAACATGCCCATCAGTACCACAAGTCTTAGTGTAACACCCATCAGGACTGTGAATGCCAGAGAAGAAGCCATCGACACCCACCGAGCCATGCCCACCACCTTCCAGGGACCGTCCAAAAATACCAAACCTGCCACAATACCCATTCGAAGTGTCCCTTTCCACAAAGCACCCACTGCTGATCTCATCTAAGGTATCAGGAAATATTTCTCCCAGGATCTCCCAGAACACTTTGAAGCTCCGCAGAGATCCCAGGAGGGCAGAACGATCACCAGGCTCACATGGAGAACTATCAAGAACCCCTATGGAACTAATGACAATTCCGGATTCAGAATTACCAGGACAAGCATCAAGACCAGGGCCTTCAGGGACCACCTCTGGGCATGCAGGCAGGCAGGCAACATCAGAACAGGTTTCCACCGAGGAAGCATCTGAGCAGGCTGGCAACCGAGACACACTTGGGCTTTCTGGGTCACAGAACACATCGGGGTACACTAGCCCAAGGGGAACCTCAGGACACTTCGAGGAACTGCCAACCTCAGAGTCCATCACGACAAGACCAAAACCAGAACCGGGCAGAGAATCGTCACGGGCAGTGGTCTCAAGCACTGGACTTTCAAAAGAAGGCTTGGACTCAAACCTAGAAATCTCTGTGACAATAATATCATCATTGACTACATATGAGTGAAGCTCTACCAGAGCTGCAAAGGTAGTCAGCACAACAGCAATGCCTACTGAAGTGGGCAACACCTCAGAGGGACTTGGGGGGCAGGAGACATCTCCTACAAGTTCTGCACCCTTTGGGAGGAACTCGGAGGTCTCCAGGACATCAGACAAGACCTCAGGAACATCATTTTCCAAGTTTTCTAAGAAGGATTCTGAACTATCCATGTTACAGGGCAAAACTGGAACTTTATTTTGTGGACAGGGCAGATGTCCCAGGGAAGGTTCCACCATAAACTGAGACTGAATTTCATCATCATGAGCAGAATGTACAGGAATATTTACTGGAACACACACTGACTCCCTAACTTTAATCTCACTGCACCCAGAATTCTGCGTAGCAGTCAAACTAGCTTGCAACTCCAAAACTGCAGAAAAACAGGTGAGTATAGTAGCAATACCTAGACGAGCCTCTAGGGACACTGCAGGAGACTCTAAACAAGGCCATATTAACTCATCCAGAGTACAGGGTGCAGAATCAGCATTTTCCTCAGAACAAGAAAGGGACTCACAAATGTCAGTGCGAATGGAGATCATGTTTTCATTCATGGTACAGGGCAGATTCAGAGAAAGCTTCTCTGGGCAAAGCAAAGAAGTTTCAGCATCAGATTCGCAAAACCGAAGCGCTGTCTCATTCTTAGATTCGGCTAACAATGTCAAATCCGAGGAGTCAGAACGCAAAACTTGCGAATCAAAAATCGCTTTAGGTTGTGAAACTGACGCTTCCATAGCGCAAACCTCGGCGATCTGCGGGGCAGACTGTAAGGCGTTCAGGACAGAAACACTGGAGCAACTGTCACCAGGCAACGGGCCCTTACAGGTGTGAACAACAGGGTGAGACAAAGATGCATTTGCAGTAGAAATAGCGACAACATCAGGAAAAACTTTATTAGACATATTAATTTTACTTTTGATGCTGCATAATTTAGGAATTTTCCCCATAGCAGGATCACAGATGGAAGATCTTAAAGAGAACCCGAGGTGGCATTGCATTATGTTAGTGGGGCACAGAGGCTGGTTGGGCACACTAACACCAGCCTCTGTTGCCCCATCGTGTGCCTCAAAGACCCCCCTACTCGCCGCTATAGACCCCGCAGTGCTGGCGACACGCAGCGCATCGCCAGCACAATGTTTACCCTAGCGCTGTCTGTCAGCGCAGCTCCCCCGCCTCCTCCGCATCGCCGCTACCCGCCCTCGTCCCTTCCCTCCAATCAGCGGGAGGGAAGGGACATGGGCGGGTAGCGGTGATGCGGAGGAGGCGGCGGAGCGGCGCTGACAGACAGCGCTTAGGTAAACATTGTGCTGGCGACACGCTGCGTGTCGCCAGCACTGCGGGGGTATAGCGGCGAGCAGGGGGGTCTTTGAGGCACACCATGGGGCAACAGAGGCTGGTGTTAGTGTGCCCAACCAGCCTCTGTGCCCCACTAGCATAATGCAATGCCACCTCGGGTTCTCTTTAAAGATCTGTCTCTAAATGACAAGGGGTCCCACACATCCTTGAGAAAACTGGCACATTCATGCTGATCACAATCTGCAGGAACATCCGAGAAACAGGCATTAGATCGCATAGATTCAAACTGCACATAGTCAGGAGAGAATCTTTCAGGATTCACACAGGAATCAACCACAGTGGTACACCCATTCATTTCAGATCGCACAATGTCAAGACTCACATGCTTTACCCCAGAAAGGCAGGAACAATCATCCGACAACGATGTCTCTTTATTGAAATCAATTGATTGGTGTGTGTGCAACTCATCCAAAATCGTCTGCCACACATAAATAACCAGATCCACATCACCCTCGTCACATTCATCGGAATCAATCAAAAGGTACATAGAATCGAGACAATCATTCAAGACATCTTCGCTTTTTGCGTTGTAAAAATTGCAAAATGCTTTCCAATCAAAATCAAATTCCTCCATCAAGGCCCCAATGTCCCATGAGGCAAATGGAGGTTCAAACAAGCCAGTATCTAGATAATCTCCATATGGGTGGAGATCAGGAACCAGAACAGATTTTTTAACTGCTTTAATATAGTGTGCAATCCTACCTATAATAGGATCCACATAAGCTTTGGATTGGGGCAAAAAACCTGGAGACTGAGCAACATCATTGTACACATCATTAGGGAATGTTTTATTCAGATGCTTGCGATTTTTAATTTTGCCCTTTTTAGCCACTTTGCATGTCTGTTTAAATGCAAGAAACGTATCCAGGCAGTTCTCTTGCATCTGCTTAGAAGCTAAAGTAGCATGAGAAACATTGAACTGATTATCATACGGAATGGTTTTGCACATTTCAGACTTGACAGAAATAACCTCTTTATTTGTGGTTGTTATGGGCAACGAATCTTTTGGCTGACAAGCCGAATCAGCAGATTGGCCTACAAGTACCAATTCATTAACATATGGTAATGACACCGAAATGTTGCATAACCTAATCTGATCAGCATCATGCACTGCAGGAAAAAACTCATAGAAATAACTTGGCATGCAAATTCCAAGCTTACGAGTAAATACATGAGCTAGAAATCTGCGAGGGTTATGTCTCAGATTCTTGTGTCTGGCATACTCATCAGCCCACACAAACAGATCCCCTTGGAAAAGATTGTAAGCAATCTGACCACTCCAAGTGGAAATATTGGTGGCCTGAAATTCAGGGTTTGCCAAGAATCTGGAACATTCTGATATGAACTCATCTCTGGTTTCAGAGTCCAGTATCTTAAACCTCTTAAAGACACAGGACCCATATTTGACCAAATCGTACAAATCGGAAATTCCCTCTACACTGGGAATTTCGGTTGGGCTGGTCATACTGTAACGATTGTGGAATTCTCTCCGTGATCAGCGCACAGGGCGTGCGCTGACACTGCGGAAATCCTCCACAAGCGAATAATTTGAGGGAACCCAGCAAAAGGTGCAATGCACCTGTAGAGGGAAATTCCTGTCGGCAGGTGGAGCTGTGGAGTGCAGAGGAACAGCTCCTTTGCCCTGCCACACACGCCAGACAGGAATTGCACGAAGGGAAGAAACGCAGGGCAAGATAGCCCTGAAAGAGAGAGATCAAAGTGACAGAGGGTATGTGTGTCCACCAATCTAGTCGCCACCCTGCGACGATGAACACACAACCATGAAGAACAGGTGAGAAGGCAATCGCCAGAGATGGCGATTGCTAACAGTGACACAAGACTGAATAAGCACAGATGAGGAATGTATGTATGTCCACCAATCTAGCCTCCACCCTGCGACGGCGGACAGCACAACGGAGGCAACCAAGTGAGAACGCAATCGCAAGAGAAGCTATTGCGAAGAGATTGAGCAAAGGGACAGATTGTATGTGTGTGCACCAAACTAGTCACCAACCCGCGACGGTGCATACACAACAGCAGATATGAAGTAGGAACGCAATCGCGGCAGAGGCAATTGCCAGAGGTGACACAAGGCTACAGCAAAGCAGAGCACGAGAGTAGCAAAGGCACAGCAAATCATACAATGAGAAGATCAGGAAAATAACAAACGCTAACTAAATGCGAACACTGCACTCATTCGCAACAGTGCACGCGTTTATGCGTGGTCTCCACGTGTTAAGCACAACAGAGACAAGCACGCCTAACTAACCACCGACAGACAAACATGAAACAGAGGACGCGAGCGCTTGCTTAGCGGTTACCTCACCGAGCCTCCAGCAAGCGTTCGTAGCAGACAAGACAGATACATGAAAACAGGAATAAGTGAGAGAGACAGATCCACAGCACTAGCGCAAGGCGAGTGCGATCCAGGCAAGACAGATTAGATGAGATAGCTGGTAGCAACCGCTGCTCCAGCTATACTCCAAGAACAAAGGTCAGAACGACTTCCTGTCGACCACCGCTGGGACAGAACAATCGCAACAGACAAACAAAACAGATATGCAATCCTAACTGCACTAGGGAATCTGCCTACTGCAGTCCCAGGAATTACTCTAAGCTAATCTTAAAACAATGAGCAAGGCTGACACTCCAGGAGTGTTTCACAGGACTAACCCTTATGACCAGCCCAGGTCTGTGATATCACATGGTATTTATAGTACAAACCTCCAGAGGATGTGGCTAGGAAATTTGCATGACCAACGTATGCAAATTCCCTAGCAACAGCAAGCTGCAAAACTGACAAAAGGTCTCTCTTCCAGAGACCTGCAGAATGCAGACCTGAACAGTGGTCAAAAAGCTGCCTGCCTGCGCAAGCAGCTGAGCGGATCATTACAATGTGATAGCTGGAAACAGGTAATGTATAATGCTTTTGCTGCACTTTTTGCATTATTACATTGGGTACAAGACCGCCCCCCCTCCCCAGCTCCTGCTACGCCAACTGATCTCTGCAGGGGGACCCAGCGACCTATAGTTCCACCCCTGCCCACTGGTCTCAACCTGAGATTAAATTAAAGGGCTGATTGGCATTCACAAATACAGAAAAACTGCTGGGAATAAAACACCTTATGTTTTGCAGCATCATTTTTCATGCTGCAAGGAAGTATCCAAGAGCACCCAGTGGCTGACGTCCATGTTAGGCCTTAGATTGCTTCTTAATACTGATTAATAAGCTGTTATTCAGCTGGTAGATGCATTTGTCTATTTTAAAATAGAGGTTAGGAGACCTCACATGACCTTTCACACTGTAAATTGTGTAATTGATTCAGTACCACATTCCCTTCAAATGAAATGAAGTATTAGTTAGAATTAAAAAGTGTGAAAATGCTTTTTTTAATTTGCTGATTTATGCATTGATCTTTGGAATCACAGAGAATTATGAGCATCGCTGTTCAGGGCTTGATTTTTGTAGCATAAATAATTAATTTATAATATTGTTTGCTTTGTTGTACATTTTTGCTTTGGTCACAAAGAGCCTTGTAATACTGCTGTATGCAGCACTTAGCAAGGCTGGGTTTCAAATTGCTTTATATTTTGCATTCAGCACAAACTGTAACAGTAAGCTAATAAAAAGATCTATTTTAACCATACTTGCATACATAATCACACAGTATCGCCTCTGTAGCAGTATTACCTGTGTCAGTGCTTCTTCTATCCCTCTACACTTCTCTTGGTCCCCAAGGAGACTAAACTGTTAGTTTGAGGTACTCTTGAAAGGCTTTGAAGGTGTCCTGAAGGTTGTGCTGTCCCATGGATCGGCTTATTCCATTCTATATTTTCTTTCTCTTAATAATTTACTTTCTTTTCACTTACTGTATAATCTCTGAATGCATTTACTTAGCAATAAACTAACCACCGCCCGTATGAGATGCTACTGTGTGACTGCCACCATGTATTAATAAATTCATACGTTCCATATAAAGTTAAAAATTTTACTAGTATAATCAAGATCACAGAGTGTTCCAAAAAGTCCCCAGTACTAGTTCATCATCTACCTTAAAGGATACCCGAAGTGACGTTTGACATGATGAGAAACACATGTGTATGTAAAGTGCCAAGCACACTAATAACTATGCTGTGTTCCTTTTTTTCTTTCTCTGCCTGAAAGAGTTGAATATCAGGCATGTAAGTGGCTGACTCAGTCCTGACTCAGACGGGAAGTGACTACAGTGTGACCTTCACTGATAAGAAATTCCAACTATAAAACACTTTCCTAGCAGAAAATGGCTTCTGAGAGCAGGGAAGAGATAAAAAGGGTCAATAGTTCATAGATTTTAGCTCTGGCATACTTCAATGAATGCGTCATTGAGCAAAAACAATTAAACAGTTAAAACTTAAAAAGCAGATTTAAACATAAAATAAAACCGAGGAATCTCTTAAAAAGTCATTTTTAGGAGAAAGAAGATAGATACAATCATTTATTTCATTAGTTTATTTTTGCTTCGGGTGTCCTTTAAAGGGAAACTTAAGTGAAATGTAAGATGATGAGATGTGTATGTACAGTGCAAATCATACAATTACATATGCTATGCTATTCCTTTTCTTCTTTTTCTGTCTGAAAGAGTTAATATTCAGGTATACAACAGCTTCTCTCCAGTCGGGACCCCATCAGACTAGAGCATCTCTCACTGATAAGGAAATACAGCAGTAAAACCCTTTCCTGGCAGAGAACAGGGCTTCTGAAAGCAAGGGATAGATAACAAAGGTAAATAGTTCACATTTTAGCTATCTGAGACTCAGGACAGAATGTATAATTGAGCTGAGACAAAACAGTAAAACCAGGCACCCACTGGATCGATTTTGAAATCACTTGCGATTTCTCAATCATGGAAGTACCGCAATTTTCTCAGTGATTACAGGCCAGTCGCAAGATTGTATTAGGCAGATTGCATTTTGGGATCCGCAATCGCAATGCTGTTGTGGAACCATCCCCATAGGGTTCCATTGGTGCAGCGTTTTTTCCAATTGCCAGCAATCGGCAAGCACAGCAAAAGTTCTTCTAGTGGGCGCTTGCTCTTAATCTACTTTTCTAAGTTTTTAAATTTAACATGAGTGTAACGATTGGTGTCAGCAAAACATATTTTCTGATTATTGGTGATCTGCAGTATCACCAATAATACAGATGCTATACCTGATTATGTGGTGATCTGCAGAATCACCAATAATGCTAGTATAGCCAGACACAGGACAACCAATGTGAGATAGTGTTTGGTGCAACAGTAATGAGGAAGAGGAGATCTTCTGAGGAGCGGGTGACTCAGACAGTACTGCAGCCAATGATCACCTGAGGAGCAGGTGATTCAGACTGTACTGCAGCCAGTGGACACCTGAGGAGTAGGGACCACTGACTGTGCTGCAAGGATGATCACCTGAGGAGCAGGCGATTAAGACTATACTGCAGCCAGTGAACACCTGAGGATCAGGGACCACTGACTGTGCTGCAAAGGATGATCACCTGAGGAGCAGGCGATTAAGATTATACTGCAGCTAGTGGACACCCGAGGAGCAGGTGTTACAGACAGTGCTGCAAAGGCTGATCACTTGAGGAGCAGGTGATTAAGACTATACTGCAGCTAGCGGACACCTGAGGAGCAGGTGTTACAGACAGTGCTGCAAAGGCTGATCACTTGAGGAGCAGGTGATTAAGACTATACTGTAGCTAGCGGACACCTGAGGAGCAGGTGTTACAGACAGTGCTGCAGCTGAGCTTCACCTGAGGAGTAGGTGAAGGCTACTACAGATCCCTCACCAGTGGCTAGGCCCACTGGTGAGGACAGGAAGGTCAGACAAGCAGAGTAGGCAACGTACGGACAGATAAAGTACAAAGACAGAAGGCTGATTCAGTGTTAAGTTCCGGCAGAGTCAGCAACAGGAATCAGATGGGCAGAAGTACAGAATCAACAAGCAGGAGAATAGTCAAAGGAAGCAGAAGGTTGACATCAAGATGGCGCCGTGCTCGGACGCCTCGGCCACAGGGCTCCGGTCTTTTTCTTTTTTTTCCGCCTAAACCTCTCCTGCTTGCACCCACCCGACCTCCTAAACCCACCTGGGAAGATGCGAGGGACTCGGGCGTGCAACGGCTGGCGGATCGGGAGGGCAGACGCTTTCCAGCCCACGTGCTCTGCTTCGGCGAGGATGCACCACTGAAGCTGGGGAGAGCGGGGACATGGCGCCAGGCAGCCGAACATCGCTCACTGCCCTGCCCGCCGCGGGCGTGCTGGTTCTGTCCTGCTCCAGCCAGGGGGTACAGCTGCGTCTGAGGTTCGGAGCCCAGCCGCTCTGCGATGCAGGAGATGCTGCCACGGATGGAGGGTGCGGGGATGCTCTTCGGGTCTTCCACACTGCTTGCCGCAGGGCTGCTGCTTTCCCACCACGCAGCCCACTCCATCGCCGCCGCCGATGGGAAGCACATTGCCGCTGCACACGTTGGCGGGCTGCAGCTGATCAGGCCACGGGGAGACCTCCGGGCGCTGCTGGCTGCTCCAACACCCGCTGCACTGCCACCTATAGCCGACCCACCCGTCGCCGCTTCCTGCTCGGCCTACACGTGGAGGAGCTCCTCACCGCATGAGTGGCTCTGCGGGCCACCTTCCGCGTTCATCTGCCAGCTGCCATCCTGAATGTCTGGGGCTGCCGCCCGGGAAGAGGCCACCACGTGCTCCCGCCGCCATCATCACCAGCAGCCCAGGGCCGCCGCCGGAGACCTCCCCCAGAGACCTCCACATCACCGGGCGGGGACCCGACGTCTGCAACTCAGGATTGCTGGGGTTGCCGGACCCCCTCCACCACGGGTCTCCCAGGGGCCTAGGGACCAGCAAGGGCACATGGGACACCCTCCACGTGCAGAGGAGGCCTGACTGCAGCGGCTCCTCCGGTCACCATGGGAAAAACCACGCTGCCACCATGTAAATGGAGGGCCTGTTGCCGCTCCATCGCAGCCACAGAGTAGGTATGCTGCCCCAGGCCTGTCCACCACTGCTGCCCAGCCAGGGTGCCCCCCCCAGCCCTATGTTCACCCTATGTCCACTAATGCTGCCCAGACGAGATGCCCCCCGGCCTCATGTCCACCACTGCTGCCCAGCCCGGGTGGTCCCAGGCCCCATGTCCACCACTGCTGCCCAGCCAGGGTGCCCCCCCCCCCCCGGCCCTATGTCCACCAATGCTGCCCAGGCGAGGTGCCCCCGGCCTCATTTCCACCACTGCTGCCCAGCCCGGGTGGCCCCAGGCCCCACGTCCACCACTGCTGCCCAGCAAAGGTGCCCCCTGGCACCGCAGGGCCCTCACTGCATCTGCACCCTTATCACCCAGCCATGCGGACTTTGAAATTAGAAGCGCTTCTCCTCGAGCAACCTGGCTCAAGTGATCCCTGCTGTCCGCCTCCATCAGGATCCCCCCCAGCTTCCTCTCTACTTTTCGAGGACAATCGGTAGCACCTGTCTAGTTGGGAGCGTGTCGCTGTGTAGCGTCCAGTGCCGAAAATGGCAGCGCTCATATCAGCTCTCAGGCTGCTCCTCCAGTCCCACGCTTTTCTGCTCCTGCTATCAGTGTATGTCTTGCTATGTCTGTATTACGTTAATTGTACGTGTATGCTGTAATGCTCTGCTTGTATTACGTTAACTGTACGTGTATGCTGTAATGCTCTGCTTGTTTACGTTAACTGTACGTGTATGCTGTAATGCTCTGCTTGTATTACGTTAACTGTACGTGTATGCTGTAATGCTCTCTGTTTTTGCTTCTGATTTTGCTTTTATTGTTTATACCAGTGGTTCCCAACCTTTTCCGGCCCGGGGAACACTGCCTGACCAAATTTTTTTCCGGGGAACGGCGCGGGGGGGGGGGGGGGGGGGGGGTAACTGGTATTATTTTCAAAGGAAAAATCCATATCCTTCTCAGTTTAGGTTCCCTTGAGGCTACTTACACACCAGGACGTTGCGTTTAGGGGACGTTATAGGGCACATAACGTGCCCCTAACGCAACGCCTGGTGCTCTCTCATGTGGACGTCAGAGTGAGCCACGTTGTGCAGTTCACTCTGGTGTCCGTGATGCGTACTCTTGGACGCATGCGGTATCACGTGGTCCCGCCCGGCCAATCGCTGCACAGAGCGGCCGCTCCAGGAAGTAAACACTGCATATCACACTGTGCAGTGAATATTAATTAGCCATGTGCTTGGCCGCTCTCCACTCCTCCCCAACACTACTGAGTATGTGTGCACAGTCTAACGCGGCTTAGCCGCGCATAACGCACAGCATGCAGCACTCTCAATGGATGTGCTGCGTTACAATGTAACGCAACGTGGACACTGTGAACAGCCCATTGATTTTTCATTACTGTGCGGTGGGGCTGCGTTACAGGCTGCACTAACGTGCGCCTGTAACGTCTTAATGTGAAAGCAGCCTCAAGGTTCACTTTAAAGGATAAGGGCAGCTATGCAAACTAAATCCCCAATTGATTAATACCATATGAAATAACATCTTACTTATTTTGCACATTTTTATTTTCTTAAAGTTAAAATTCCACCTTCGTTGAGAAATAAGCAATACCTTCAGGCTGGGAGCACACATAACGTAGCGTGAAAGGCTGCGTTTTATGTCATGTTTTATGTTTTATGCTGCGTACATTTTTGCTGTATTTTTACTACATTTGAGATGCTTTTTTCAAGTGTTTTGCGTGTGTTTTAATGCATTTGCGGTTCCTATATTCAAAACGTTTTCCATGCGTTTTTATATTTCCATTTATGCAAATCACTGGGAAGACAGCAGGAAGTGGAAATACAGGAAAACAAATTAATTTTTGGGGAAAACGCATATAAAAACGCAAGTAAAACGCATGAAAAACGCATACCATTGCGTTCCCATTGACTTTCATTATGTGCGTTTTTGATGCGTCTATGAATATTATGCAACAAAACCAGCGTTTTAAAAAATGCAGGTTTGAAAACGCATATAAAACACATATGTGGCTTTTATATGCATTTTTTCCTGCGGCCCATAGACTTCCATTAGTGGCAAAAACACAGAGTTTTACGCAACGCTAGCGTTTCTGCTATGTGTGCACCCAGCCTCAGTTCAGCTGTACGCATTGTTAGGATTAATACCATGTATTATTTTACATTTAGCTCATGAATCGCTATACAGAGCTATTTTACTAACGTTTTTAAATAACTGGACACTGTACAAAAATTAAAATGAATTGAAAGGACCAATCAGAATTAAAAACGCTAATCGCAAATCTCTGCACAATCGTTGGCAAAACACTTAGGCCTGGAACCCACTGAAATCCGCAAACGCAAAACGCAACCTCTAGCATTTTGTCTGAGCGGTTTGCAAGCGGATTCATGCGCGTTTTCGGTCGCGTTTTGCAACAGTGTATTTTTTTGCTCAGCGGTTGTGTAGCGTTTTTTGCGTTTCGCGTTTTTATCCTGATTGGTCCTGTGAATTATTTTTAATTTTGTTACAGTGTGCTGAACCGCAAAACGCTAGCAAAACCGCTCAGTTTAGGTTTTGCTGAGCGTTTCTGCTGGCGTTTCAATACTTTACATTGAAGCGCTAACGCTCCCAAAATGCTGCAGGTCCTGCGTTTGCGTTTCTGGGAAACGCAAACACTCCTGTGGAAGTTGCCCCATCCATTAACATCAGCTGAGCGTTTTGGCAAAACGCTAGCGTATCGCAGCGCTGCCAAAATGCTCAAAAAAACGCTCTTGTGGGTTCCAGCACTTACACTTTTTCAAATCGTTACCAAAATTGCCACAAAATGCTTATGAAATCGCGTACAAAAGGCTCATTAAAAACGCTAGCGATTTCGATTAGCGATAGCGTTTTGTAGTGGGTTCCAGGCCGGAGGAACGGTTAGTAGTTGGGGACCCCTCATATCTTGGGGCCCACTCGCAGACATAGGGTCTGCTCTCCTATACTTACATCCCTGTGTGCAAGAAAATTCTCATGCAGGGGAAAAATGATTGTATTGACGATGGCTTGATGCCACCATCATCTAGAGCGTGTATTCAAAGTTGAAACCTCCTACCGCAGGTGAAGAGTGGACCTCAGCTGCATCCTAGCAATGAAGCCTATGAATGCTAAAATGAAGAGTTTCTCCAGGATGAAAGGCGCACAAATGTGAATTTTTATTAGCATATACAACAACTTGAAGGGAATCTTTGCTTTTGAGTTAACCCGCTGCACAAGAATTATATGAGCTGAAAAGGCTCAGCCGGTTATGGATAATGAAGTTGCCTCAAATTCTCTCTCATTTTCCAGGTGAATCTCATTCTCCTTAGTACAGGATGATACACGAAACATTTTTAATTATGGATAATTAGACCCTCCCAAGTTCCCACCCCCAAGCTGCCCAAATTAGCTTTAAATATCAATAGTTGACTTTGCAAGCTTTAAGTGAGATTACAAAACAAGATGATTATCAGATGTGGATGGATGAGGCTGCATTCTTGGATTCTAGACAGGATAGCTGCCTGTTTCATTCTCTCAGTTGTCAGTCAGTTGTAAAATGTTATTTTTGTTTAACCACTTCACCACTGAGGGGTTTTACTCCCTGACCACCAGAGCAATTTCCACCTTTCAGCGCTCATTCCATTCATTCCTCTATAACTTTATCATTACTTACCACAATTAAACGATCTATATCTTGTTTTTTCCACCACTAATTAGGCTTTCTTTAGGTGGGACATTATGCCAAGAATTATTTTATTCTAAATGTGTTTTAATGGGAAAATAGGAAAAATCTGGGAAAAAATTAATAATTTTTCAGTTTTCGGCCATTATAGTTTTTAATTAATGCATGCTACTGTAATTAAAACCCATGAAATGTATTTGCCCTTTTGTCCCGGTTATAAAACTGTTATAAAATTGTCCCTATCACAATGTTTGGCGCCAATATTTTATTTGGAAATAAAGGTGCATTTTTTTCAGTTTTGCGTCCATCCCTAATTACAAGCCCATAGTTTATAAAGTAACAGTGTTGTACCCTCCTGCCATAAATATTTAAAAAGTTCAGTCCCTAAGGTAACTATTTATGTGTTTTTTTTTATTGTACATTTTTTTATTTTTAATTACGAAAAAAAAAAATATTGGGAATGTGGGAGGTAATGAGTTAATTTTTTGTGTAAAAGTAATTTATTTGTATGTGAAAAATGTGTAGGGTGTAGTTTTACTATTTGGCCACAAGATAGCCACAGTAACTTTTTGTTTTAATGCGACCTCCAAGCGTCCTTCCGGAAGCTTGGAGGAAGTACTTGGAGGCTGGGTAAGATCACAATGATCGCGCTGCCCATCGGAGAGCAGCGGATCATTGCGGGGCTTAGATCAACGAACGGGAATGGATTTTCCCGTTCATTGATCTCCGGGCGAGCGGGCGGCAGCGTGTTTACTAGCGGCGGGCGGCGTGTTTATGAGCGGGAGCGCAGACAGCGGCGGGAGTGCACAAAGTACGGATTTCTCCGTCCCTGGGGGTTAAAGGATGGAAAAAGGGACGGAGAAATTCGTACGGGCAGGGGGAAAGTGGTTAAACATAACCGGTATACCATCAGTCCTGCTCCTGTTTATATTAATTGTTGAAAATGTAAAGCAACTCTGAAGCCTCAAAATAAATAAAAGTTAGATACTTACCTCTGTAGTGGGAAGCCTTTAGTCGAGGAGCGCCCCATGTCCTTTTCTAGGCCACCTTGTCAGTGCCAGTCATTGGCCTCGATTCATCATTGTCTTTGAGATAGCTTTTTACAGTTCGTTAAATTACCGAATTTGAAGTTTATCGATTTCTAGTTGTATTCATCAAGGTTTTTCCGCATTCAGTAACGTGTCTATAACTAATTCGGTAACATGACGATATTTCCATTTGTAATTTAACACAAGGCGATAAGATTCCCATGGAATTGTGGTTAAAAAGGCAGTCCTTTGAACACCACCTAGCAACATTCCGAATAGGGCTTAACACCTGGACCAGGATTTTGGAAGTGGCTTGGGACAATCTCACAATTTCGCCAGCTACGGCTCGATAGTAGCCTTTTCTGAAAAAATGTAGTGCAGCTAGCAATTTAGTTAACCCTGGCACTGCCTGTGTTCTCTTACAAGATGATGTCCTAGTATAGCAAATAAATCCATTCTCTTGCAAATTGATATGGTTCTAGACCTTATTCTTGCTCTTCTGCGCCTTTGAATCACTCTCAGCTGATACATAACCACTTCAAATGGCTCCATCTTCTCTGTCAGCAATGATCTGACAGGGATAACGACAGAGCAGTGAAGGAGATAACTAATCCTGGATGGTGTAATGGTTAAAGGCTCAGCCTCTGACACAGGAGACCTGGGTTCGAACCCCGGCTCTGCCTGTTCAGTAAGCCAGCACCTATTCAGTAGGAGACCTTTGGTAAATGTCCCTAACACTGCTACTGCCTATAGAGCGCGCCCTAGTGGCTTCAGCTCTGGCGCTTTGAGTCCGCCAGGAGAAAAGCGCGATATAAATGTTCTGTGTTTGTTTGTTTGTGTTTAATCCTAAATTTAACGCTAAACCACGCCCACTTTCATGAATTGCACTTTCCTCCGTTTTATTGCATCATTACCGAATGATTACTGAATGCTTGCTAACAGCTGTAGATAACTTTGATGAATCCTGAAATCAACTTATCGAGTTCGGTATTTTACCGAGCTGTCGGTAATTGATTCGATAAGTCTTGATGAATCGTGGCCATTATCTTCTGGCCAGGAGCACGGCCGTAAATGAGAACCTCTGCACTGGGCATGCACAAGTACGGTACAAGCACTACACAAAGACTGCCGCCGAGAGGACTAACATTTATGTCCTGGAGGTGTCAACTAGTAAAAACAATGTTTTGCTTACCTGACGTTACCACTAAAGCTCTGCGGTTGTTTGCAGACGCCAGATGTTTTAAAGCACTTAATTTCACAAATTTAGGAATGTATTGTGATTTCTGCCCTTTACAGATTAAAACATAACTCTGCGTCAACTACGTAATTTTTGGTGGGACGTTTGCCATGGATCCCCCTCCGGCATGCCACTGTCCAGGTGTTAGACCCATTTGAACAACTTTTCCATCCTTTTTGTGGCCAGAAAGAGTCCCTATAGGTTTTAAAATGTGCATGCCTGTTGAAGTCTATGACGGTTCGCCCGTTTGCAAACTTTTGCAGAAATTTTATGTTTGCTACATCACTAGTAGCCATCACTCAACTGCCAAACTGAACTATTTTGTTTTAGTATTACAAATTACCTAACCTGTCACTTAATATGATAGCAAGTTCCTGATCTGTTCTGTATGTACTGTATGTGGTTTTCCTGTATGACTTCTACATTTTGTGCTTTATATGCACACATATAGGCAAGACTTAAAGAGAAACTCCGACCAAGAATTTGAACTTTATCCTAATCAGTAGCTGATACCGCCTTGTACATGAGAAATCGATTCCTTTTCACAAACAGACCATCAGGGGGAGCTGTATGACTGATATTGTGATGAAACCCCTTCCACAAGAAGCTCTGAGTACCGAGGTACTTCTGGCAGTTTCCTAACCTTGTTGCCTTGTGAGAAATAGCTGTTTACAGCTGTTTCCAACTGCCAAAACAGCATACAGCAGCTACATCACTTGCCAACAGTAAAAATGTCACCATGTGATAAATGTCAGAATATAAATCAGGGATTTAAAATATTTTACAATAAGCAAACACCGACTAAATCATTTATACATAATTATTGTAAAAATGAAGCACTTTTTTTATTACATTATTTTCACTGGAGTTTCTCTTTAACAAGTACTATTTCTATGGATTGCATTAGAAAAAATTGTAAAATGGCTCTTTTCAGCACCACCTAACGCTAATATTTCTACACATGTAGCAATTAATTCTAATACCCTGCTCAGTATGCTATTAATTTTTATATTCCATGTCAGAGCACAATTTATTCTAATAGTCCCCTCCAGGATCATGCTACAGCAATTCCCTTTCCAGGAAATAATATACTGTACCTCTCTGGAATCTACCACCAGTTCAGACACAAGCAGCTAACTACTGCATATAACACCCAGTATATAGGCAATGAAAGGCTGGCAATGAAATGGGTAGGTCGCACAATAACCGAAAGGGGAGACGGAATTTAATGTATGGTAAAGTACACAGTAGATAGCAAGGAGGAAACAGCCATATACTGAAAAGATGTGGAATGGATGGTAGCAATGCTGGCAGAGGTAGGCTAGACCTAGACAGAGATGGCTAGACTTAGCAATGATATGGAGAAAACCATTGGGTACAGGTTAATAATAAGAAGTGATGTTCGTAACCTGCTAATTACTTTTACGCAAAATGTAATGTAATTTTTGCAAATTACAGCCATACTTAATTACGGTTTGGACATGCAATTGATTTTGCGTAATCCACCCATAATTTAGCCTAATTATGTGAAATTTTGCGTAATTTAATGCCGACTTTAGCAGTTTATTGCAGAGGCCCCATACATGCTATTGTCACCAAAATTGCTTCGGATGTTAAGGTGAATATTGGGAATAAGTCAAGAAATGCAAAGGAAAAAGGATTTTTAAAGAGAACCCGAGGTGGGTTCTAAGAATCCTATTAGCACACAGAGGCTGGGTCTGCATATAATGCCCAGCCTCTGTTGCTATACTGTCTCCCCCCAGGCCCCCCCCCTGCGCTCTGCTGGCCCCCATAAATCAAACGCCGTGCTAGCGACATTGCTAGCCGGCTGTTTACATCTCCACTGTCACTCTCGTCGCTCCCCCGCCTTCTCTATGTCGCCGCTCCCCACCTGCGTTCCTTCCCTCCCTGGTGATTGGAGGGAAGGGACGCAGGCGGGGAGCAGCGAGAGTGACAATGGAGATGTAAACAGGCGGCTATCGACATGCTGCTTGTCGTTAGCATGGCGTTTGATCTATGGCACAGGGGGGGCCTGGGGGGAAACAGTATAGCAACAGAGGCTGGGCATTATATGCAGACCCAGCCTCTGTGTGCTAATAGTATTCTTTGAACCCACCTCAGGTTCTCTTTAAAAATCCTTTTTCCTCTTTTTTTTTTACTTGTTCTCATTATTCCCCTATATATTAACATATGTTGCAATTTTGATGATAATAGAATGTATGGGGGCTTTGCTATTAACTGATAAAGTCAGCACAAAATTTCCCAAAATTATGCATAATTACCCGAATTTGTTTACACGCGAAATTGTGAATTTCCCTGAAATTTTTCATCACAATTTTGCATCATAATTGTGAATTACGATTATGTGACATTTGTGCTCATCATTAATAATAAGTGCTCCTCAAATACAGGCAGCAATAGGCTTGACCCTTCAGCAGTTGTGCCTGTAGGCCTGTGTTAGTGTGCCTAACAAGAAAACTGGCAAAGGACGGGGCCTTACCATTGAAATGCCATAGTACTCTTATTGGCTGGTAATAAGAAAATAGTGTTATGTAAACAGTGCTTTGTCATTAAGCCTCTGCCTATCTGCTAGAGGAGTAATGGCCAAGTGAACAGCTGCTGCAGCTGCAGGTGGACCCGGGAAAATGGGGGTCCCAAATTCCCACCCTCCTACCCTCTAGAGCAGGCCACTCTTCTTATGGATGGGGGAGCCATGATGGCTGCAGTGTTACAGGAGTCCATGGTGGACACACTTGCTATATGCATCCTGGCAGATGGGAGGGGTGGGGGCTGTTAAGGGAGTGTGAATATAGGGTCAGTCCCAGCAAAGTTTTGCTGCGGGGTCCCTGGTTATTTGTGGTTACACCACTGGCGCCTGTGCTGCTTGTGTGACTGCATGATGAGACAGGGAGGCAGCAGAGTCTTAAATAAATAAATATAAAATAGCTGTTCCATCAATTGAAATGATTTATAAATAAATGCATCTGGTTGTCAGCCATTGTTAATGAAGCACATTTAGCAGAATTTATGGTGCTTTCTTTACAGTACACCCAGATGCATTTATCTGTGGAAATTGATATATGAATGCTTATTTTGAGACAACGTAAAAGACCCAGATTGCAAGCGGCACACACACGTTTGGTATCCCAGAAATCAGGACAAATAGGGGAATATGATTAAACTTATTCCAGGGCTATAAATATGATTGTTGATTCTGTAGGTGCATTGAAGAAAATAGCTTAGGCTAACATTTTCTTTGTTTTTCCTAAATAACAAACCTGGAACTGTGCTACTAACAGAAATCTATTTCGGCCCCCTAAAACCTGAATAGGTCATAAAGAGGAAATTTAGTGAAAATTGTTATGAGCAGAAATTATGCCTATGCGTAATTACGCATTGTAATATGCAATTACGCATTGTAATCATAATGTGAAATTTTTAGGAAAATTGTAATTAATTTGGTATGTAATTGTAATGATTTGTCATTTCGTGTAATTTTTTGCATAATTTTCACGTAAATTTGTGTCAAATTTAGCGATTAATAGCAACACCCCTATGCATACGATTACCACCAAAATTGCTACATATATTAAGAAAAGTATTGGGTAATTTTTCAAAAGACCTTGTAGTTTTGGGGAAAATCGATTTTAAAAAAGTAAAGAAAAATGGGGTTTAAACTGGCATTTTACTGAGTTTAAAAAAACATTTTTCTTTGCATTTTTACAACCGATTTTCTCTTTGCTATTCACTGCCAAATTCGGCATTGAAATTATGTGATTTGTAATTACATATAGGAGTAATTGTGAAAATGTATGCAAAATTTGGCGTACATGTAATTAGCTGATTGCGATAAAACATTAGTGAAAAGGGAATAAATCAATGCATTGCATAGTGAGAAGTTACAAAATATAAGAGAGATCATGAAATGATTATTCGCCTTGCGATTTGTTCATATTGTTTGTTGAACAGAAACAGACAGCAGCAAGTGCCATTATCTATGACCACACCCCCTAACGGTGTGATATGCTTAAACATTTCTTTTAAAATATTTACAAGCACAGCGGGAAATACTAGTTGCTTGGCAGTTATTTCTCACAATGCAACAAGGCTCCCACACTGTGGTGTGGTGTGGTGTCAGGACCTAGGTTCCGACATCACACTGTGGGAGGGGTTTCATGACAATATCAGCCATACAGATCCCTCTGATTATCTATTTGAGAAAAGGAATAGATTTCTCTTGGGAAAGGGGGTATCAGCTACTGATTGGGATGAAGTTCAATCCTTGGTTACAGTTCCTCTTGAATCTTAGCACAGTAAAAAGGTCAAAATTTGCCCCAGTCACCAAGTTATAATAAAGAGCCAGTGCTGAAATCATGGGAAGAGAGGAGGCAAAGCTGATAGTTTCAGCAATGTATTCATTTCAGATTTTTAATAGCCATCAACTTAGTTTTTGGCAACAGATCATTTTGGCAACTCTGCATGTATACACCAAAATGTTTACCCATGAGTCATAGCAAATTATTGCCAACATGCCATCAAATCTATGCTCAGCAGCTTTCTCTTATACTGTGAAAGCTTTTGTCCAAACTAAACTTGTATTAACTTTGTGGTCTACCCATTCCCACTAGACAGTAAGATTATAATATTTCCTTCAAAGTCCCTAACCTTCCTGGCGGTAACCCCCGCGCAGGACGATTTCTCAGGCCCTGCTGGGCCGATTTGCATATTTTTTTTTTTTGCTACACGCAGCTAGCACTTTGCTAGCTGCATGTGCATACCAATCGCCGCTGCTCCGCGCTGATTCGCCGCTACCCCCGCGCCGCGCTGCCCCCCCCTCAGACCCCTTGCGCAGTCTGGCCTATCAGCGCCAGGCAGCGCTGAGGGGTGGATCGGGAATGACGTCACGACGTGGCGACGGGGGAAGCCCTCCAGGAAATCCCGTTCTTTGAACGGGATTTCCTGATCGCAGGAGGAGATCGAAGCTGGTGGGGGGATGCCACTGCACAGCGGCTTAATGTAGCGAGCCCCGGGCTCGCTACATGATAAAAAAAAAAAAGCTGCTGCGCTGCCCCCTGGCGGTTTTTAATAGACTGACAGGAGGGTTAAAGGGTAGCTGAAGAAAGAGGTATATGGAGGCTGCCATATTTATTTCCATTTAATCAATACCATTTGCCTGGCAGCCCTGCTGGTCTATTTCTCTGCAGTAGTATCTGAATAACACCAGAAACAAGCATGCAGCTAGTCTTGTCAGATCTGACTTTAAAGTCTGAAACACCTAATCTGCTGCATGCTTGTTCAGGGAATATGGCTAATAGTATTAGAGGCAGAGGATCAGCAGGGCTGCCAGGCAACTGGTATTGCTTAAAAGGAAATACACATGGCAGCCTCCATATACCTCTCTCTTCAGTTCCCCTTTAATGTATGTAATAAAAGCAGCAGCTATGTGACCATCAACGACGTCTATAGCGTTAAATTCCAGTTTAGCCATGTTGGGTAGTTTTTTGGGAGGGGTGAAGCGGAGCTGCTACTCATCAACTTCCTGATCCGGACAGATGAGTGGCTGAGCTATCACCCCTAATCTCATAAGGGATAAGTTGATTGAATGGTTTTCAAGTGGAGTGGAAGGGGTGGCAAACTTTCTATAAAGAGTGGTGGGTTTCCCAGAATCCCAGCTGACCAGTGCATGATGGATGTAAGAGGCACAAGAGGCATGTGGCTTGACATCCAAAGCAGGAATTCCAGGCACATGACTGTTACTCCCCAGAGCAGGATCATCTACCAGGCAACCTAGGCAGTTGCTTGCGGCCTAGTGGGTGTCAAGAAGCCCACCCTCCACCTTCTTTGACCTCCTTCCACTTCAGCTTACCAAAAGGATCACAAGACCCCAAATCTTCTACCTTGCCTAGGACCTTATTACATCTTAATCCATCTCTATTACTCACAGGCCCAGCAGTGGCTTGTTAGAGAAAGCAGCTTGTGCTGTATGAGGTGAATAGCGCAAGCCTTGCCAACAGTTTGTTGTCATGCCAACTACCACAAATATGCTTTAAATGATCCTTCAGGACAAATGATATACAGGCTAAGTGGCATCTACCTTTATAACTATAATAGTCATAGACATAAAATGACTCATTTATTTATATAACCACTATTGATCTGTGCTGAAAGAACGTAATTACGATACAGAAAAGGACACTATTTTATGTAAGAAGCACCTCTAAAAAACAAAATCTTCCCTTCATGTTTCTATTATACAGTGACTGACAGCATTGCATAAAGATGGAGAATATAAAATACAGGCATGCTAGAGGTCACAGAGGAGTTCAATTACCACATAAATATAAGGTCAGGTCAAATATTTTATTCAGGCCCGGTAAATCGTTTTCATTGTAAGTCCAGTGCAAATGATTCTCTCCTTCTGCATAAGGTAAAGTGCTGTGCAGAGTGCAATAAACGGGGTCAATTGTATACACCAAACTTGGTCAGGCTTATTAATTTACTGTATATGTACAGAACTGAAACAGCAAATTAGAAAACACACACACACATTATATATATATATATATATATATATATATATATATATATATATATATATATATATATATATATATATATATATATATATACATACACACACACCCATAGAACCATTCACATCTAGTCCTGTGTTCAAAGGAGCTCACAATCATTATTACATACACAGTATACTAGTGTCTAAACTAATGCGTCTCGTTGGGAAAACTGTGTGGCCTCCTCTGTCTCATGCCATTACAGTTATAGAATAATTCTTGAAGCGTCAGAAAGCTCTGCCACCATCCTCCATTTAAGACTGAGAGGGTGGGTAATTTATATCTAAGCCACCCCTCCCTCCTACACCTTGATTGGGAGAGGTAGTGAGCTGCAGCTCAGCCACACCTTCACTTACAGAATGACACAGAATTTTAGATATATACTAAAAGGAAACCTGAACTGAAAATAAACGTATGAGATGGTTTATTGTACAATTTATGTAGTAGTGATGGTAAATAGAACATTCCTTCAGTCTCACAGTCTTATTTTCCATTTAAAGTGGACCCAAATTAAAAATACAAGATTTCAGAAATAAAATCTATTTTCTAAATTATAATAATAGATAGCAGCCTTTTTTCAGTTGCATGATGACAAATATAAAATATTTTACATTTATTGTAGGAACCCCTCCCTTCCTTTCAAATTGCCGGACAAAATCCGGCAAACTGTGGTGTCCAGCAATGGAGGAATTGCTAATGGCTGCCCCCAGTATAATAAAAAAGAGAGGGTACAGGATATCAACCCAGGTAGGCTAGTCTCACCCATAAAAGTTGAATAACATGAAGAAAGAATTGTATAGGGAGCACTAAGCTGGTGCAAAAATATATAATTTATTCATATTGCTTAAATGGTATCAAAAACGGCAAATGACACACAAGACACAGACTTACACATATACCCTCCCATAAAAACAAGGCTGCAACATCCTAACTACTGGGAAAAATGTATTGAACTGGAGTGCACTCCCATTTAGTCCAAAACATGCATGCAAAGCGAAAAAGATTCCTTTCTTCAGGCCCAGAGTAA